>NW_026712903.1:0-45000 GCF_030625045.1 Achroia grisella
TCGCTCTACAGGAACAAAGAGGTGCCGTCCCACCCACTACTGCGTAACTCGTACATTGTTGTGAATTATAGTAGTATAAAACGATATATTAATTTGTACTGCGTAGATTTTCCTTCGTGAGCTGATATCTAACGGGTCCGACGCCCTGGACAAAATCCGGTTGATGTCGCTCACCAACAGCGACGTGCTGGCAGCCAACAAAGACATGAGCATCCGCATCAAGGCGGACCAGGAGAACAGGCTGCTGCACATCATCGACTCGGGGCTCGGCATGACGCGACACGACCTCGTCAACAACCTCGGCACCATCGCAAAATCGGGCACAGCCGATTTCCTCTCCAAGATGCAGGACCCGGAAAAGGTAGTCTAATCATAGATGTGATCTGTTAAATTAGCTATAATTGTCGATAAACAACTATATGTTCTCTAAATATTTTATAATTTTGTTTTGATATGTGATGTAAATCTTATACAATTAAATAAATCGTGATGTGGCTCTACGTTAAAACGTGCTCTAATGATAATATATAATTCACAGAGCAATACCCAGGAGATGAACGACATGATCGGTCAGTTCGGCGTGGGGTTCTACTCTGCGTTCCTGGTGGCGGACAAGGTGACGGTGGTGTCGAAGCACAACGACGACAAGCAGCACGTGTGGGAGTCCGACGCCAACTCCTTCAGCGTCGCAGAGGATCCGCGCGGAGACACGCTGCGGCGCGGCACGCACATCACGTACGGCCACACACCACACACACACACACACCACACACACACACACACACACACACACACACCACACACACACACACACACACACACACACACACACACACACACACACCACACACACACACACACATACATACACATACACACCACACACACACACACACACACACACACACACACACACACACACACTTCCCCATTTACCTGTGGGCGTCTCATACGGAGACCGTGGAGGAGGCCGACACAGACGCAGACGCAGACCAGGCCGACGCAGACGACGATGCCCAAGTAATGTTCCATGCTTTATATTTTGCTTATTTATTTATTGTAGTATCAAAAAAATATAAAGTCTATGTAAACAGAGTGTTATTTTACCTTTGTATATAATAAAGCAGCCATTTTTCGTGAAAAGTGTAGTTAGCCTTTTATAAAATTATTGTACTCATATATTTATTACAAAGTTCGATAATGAGTCTCACTTATCTTAGCTGCCAGCAGATTGTTTTGTAAGATGCATGGTTGGTTTGAAGGGAGAGAAAAGTAGATAAATTACAGAATAAGAGACATCATTTGCTGCATGACTTAAAGTATCAATTATTCGAACATGCAATAGATACTCAAACCAAAGTTTTATTTAGTGATACAATACCTATAATATCCCCAAAAATAATTTATTAAAATAGATAAGGAAATTGTTGTAGGATGTGCGGTTCATGTGCTATTTATTACTATTGTAGGTGGAAGATGCGACCGACGAGAAAAAGGAGACAAAGAAAACAGAGAAGACAGTGTGGGACTGGGAGCTGATGAATGACAACAAGCCAATATGGACGCGCAAGCCCAGCGACGTGCAGGAGGAGGAGTACACGCAGTTCTACAAGAGTCTCACCAAGGACAGCACGCAACCTCTCGCCAAGTTTGTACCTCCATTATTACATACTGGATGTTCCTCACGACTTATTGTTTTTGATATAATATAGAATCTGTTTCAGTCCTCATGTAATAATATATCTTCAAATGGTCATTAAGAATTATTATGCCATTTATAGTAGTTGTGAAATATTCACAAACAGACTGACAGTCATACATGCATATGCATCTATACTAACGCATCTGCATTAGTATGGATTTCTAATGTGAAAATGTCTTGGTGCGACACTAGTGACCCATCTCCACCAAATTGAAATTTCAAGCAATATATTTATATGCTGTCTGTGTACAAAACTGTTTCAAATGGTTAAATAATTTACTAAATTGCTACCTGTACTGAACAGTAGTCTCTTTATTGTATTAGTGTAGATAAGATAATCAAACTCAACAGCATTTCTTGATATAGGACAACATAGGTACTTATTACCCGTGTGTCGTGTGTGGTGCAGGGCTCACTGCTGTTGTTTCTCTAGTGTCGTGTGTGGTGCAGGGCTCACTGCTGTTGTTTCTCTAGTGTCGTGTGTGGTGCAGGGCTCACTGCTGTTGTTTCTCTAGTGTCGTGTGTGGTGCAGGGCTCACTGCTGTTGTTTCTCTAGTGTCGTGTGTGGTGCAGGGCTCACTGCTGTTGTTTCTCTAGTGTCGTGTGTGGTGCAGGGCTCACTGCTGTTGTTTCTCTAGTGTCGTGTGTGGTGCAGGGCTCACTGCTGTTGTTTCTCTAGTGTCGTGTGTGGTGCAGGGCTCACTGCTGTTGTTTCTCTAGTGTCGTGTGTGGTGCAGGGCTCACTGCTGTTGTTTCTCTAGTGTCGTGTGTGGTGCAGGGCTCACTGCTGTTGTTTCTCTAGTGTTGTGTGTGGTGCAGGGCTCACTGCTGTTGTCTCTCTAGTGTCGTGTGTGGTGCATGACTCACTGCTGTTGTTTCTCTAGTGTCGTGTGGGTGCAGGGCTCACTGCTGTTGTTTCTCTAGTGTCGTGTGTGGTGCAGGGCTCACTGCTGTTGTTTCTCTAGTGTTGTGTGTGGTGCAGGGCTCACTGCTGTTGTTTCTCTAGTGTTGTGTGTGGTGCAGGGCTCACTGCTGTTGTTTCTCTAGTGTCGTGTGTGGTGCAGGGCTCACTGCTGTTGTTTCTCTAGTGTCGTGTGTGGTGCAGGGCTCACTGCTGTTGTTTCTCCAGTGTCGTGTGTGGTGCAGGGCTCACTGCTGTTGTTTCTCTAGTGTCGTGTGTGGTGCAGGGCTCACTGCTGTTGTCTCTCTAGTGTCGTGTGTGGTGCATGACTCACTGCTGTTGTTTCTCTAGTGTCGTGTGTGGTGCAGGGCTCACTGCTGTTGTTTCTCTAGTGTCGTGTGTGGTGCAGGGCTCACTGCTGTTGTTTCTCTAGTGTTGTGTGTGGTGCAGGGCTCACTGCTGTTGTTTCTCTAGTGTTTTGTTTGTGGTGCAGGGCTCACTTCATTGCGGAGGGCGAGGTGACGTTCCGTGCGTTGTTGTTCGTGCCGCGCGTGCAGCCGGCCGACAGTTTCAACCGCTACGGGACCAAGACCGACCACATCAAGCTCTACGTGCGCCGCGTCTTCATTACCGACGAGTTCAACGAGCTCATGCCCAACTACCTCGCCTTCATACAGGTACACTTATGATTACTACTAGAATAAATAAGGATTTTTATTGAAATTTAAATAAATTTTACATTCCAAAATGGAAATGATATCCATTTGTGTGACGCCGAGATGGGCCGGTGTAATCTGATAAAATGATGTCATTAGAAAATGGTGTCTATAGACAGCATATAAAATAATATTGATTTTATTCCGTTCAAGGGTATCGTGGATAGCGATGATCTGCCGCTGAACGTCAGCCGCGAGACTCTGCAGCAGCACAAGCTGGTCAAGATCATAAAGAAGAAGCTGGTGCGCAAGGCTCTGGACATGCTGAAGAAGATACCGGAGGACGAGTACGAGCACTTCTGGAAGGAGTACTCCACCAAGTGAGTGTAGCCGTAGTAGGTGACCGGTGACGCGGGAGGCGAGGCACGGAGCGCTATAACGGAGCCTCGTGTGGTGATGTTTCAGCGTGAAGCTGGGCGTGATGGAGGACCCCAGCAACCGGTCGCGGCTGGCCAAGCTGCTGCGCTTCCACTCGTCGCGCTCGTCGGAGATGACGTCGCTGTCGGAGTACGTGTCCCGCATGGTGGCGGGCCAGGGCCACATCTACTACATCGCCGGCGCCAGCCGCGCCGAGGTGGAGCGCTCGCCCTTCGCCGAGCGCCTCGTGCGGCGCGGATACGAGGTCCTCTACCTCACCGAGGCCGTCGACGAGTACTGCCTCTCCTCGCTGCCCGAGTACGACGGCAAGAAGTTCCAGAACATCGCCAAGGAGATCTTCGACCTCGAAGAGAGTGAGTACCGCATTCGTCCGTTTCGTCGTCGCCTTCGGCGTTCGGCTAGAACTGTAGTAGCTCGGTCGTTGTATTCCCTTTCTATTAGGATTCTATCCATTTTATGAAAGCATCGTATGGGTGTCGAGTTCTAGTTACAGAGAGAGAAACTTGAATTGCGCCCGACACTCGTGACTTCTATGTAGATTTTAGAAGCTCCTTGCTAATGAATGAACATTCACCTTCACTGCTATACCATTTTACCTATCCCACTGAATGGGGCCCGAACTCGCTAATGTATTTATATTTAATATATTTACTTTTTCATTTCTAACCTTTAATTTCTATGTCAATTCGACGTCACTTCATTCGTAGATCTATTCGCTTCACATTCGATCGACAGTACTCGTATAATATATTTAACGTATCGCGTTCGCAGGCGACCAGCAGAAGGAGCGCCTGGAGGAGTACAAGAAGCAGTTCGAGCCGTTGACGCGGTGGTTGTCGGAGAAGCTGTCGGCGCACGTGACGCGCGCGAGCGTCTCCCGTCGTCTGCAGCGCTCGCCCGCAGCACTCGCCGCCACCGCCTTCGGCTGGACCGGCAACATGGAGCGCCTCGCCATGTCCAACGCGCACCAGAAGGTAGCCCCCGCCCCCCGCACCCCGCACCCCGCACCCCGCCCACTGCCCACGGCTCTAACCGCCTCCGCTCTCGTCGCAGGCCGACGACGCGCAGCGCAAGCACCACCTGATGCAGAAGAAGATGCTGGAGATCAACCCGCGGCACCCGATGATCCTGGAGCTGCTGCGGCGCGTGCGGGAGGAGCCCGACGAGCCGGCCACGCTGCAGGCCGCCACCACGCTGTACCGCACCGCCGCCATCAGGTGAGTCCGCGCCGCCGCGCCGCCGCAGTCGACTGCAGTGCCGCGTCCCGCGTCCTCGCTCGCTGACGGCCGCCCGTGTCCGCAGGTCGGGCTACATGCTGCAGGAGGGGCAGGCGGTGGACTTCGCGGAGTCCGTGGAGCGCATGCTGCAGCAGTCGCTGGGCCTCCCGCCCGACGCACGCGCCGACGACGACCCCGACGACCAACCGCCGCCGCCCACACAACAACACGGCGACGACGACGCGGAGACCGAGCTGCCCGCAGAGGACGACCACGACGAGCTCTAAGCTCGCCCACCGGCGAACTCTACGTAGCTTATATCGATGACGTTATCTCGGCGCAGATATGTGATAGGATTTTGAATCGAAACTCCCACGTTTAGCTACTCCATGATGAATGCCGACTCTTATAATAGCGAATTTAGAAAAAATTTAGTTTAGATATATTTCCGGAGAAGTCGACCGTAAACCGATTTTTTTTTATCATCCGTCACACCTCTCGACTCGTGACTCGCCTACCTGCGATGTGTTAACTACATATAAAGATGATATAACATTCCGAGACTGTTTGTTTTAGTACCGGTAGTCAGTGTAGACTCGTTTTGATATAATTACGCTCTCAGTTGTGGGACGTATTCTAATTGCCGTCTAAGGATGTGTGTTGGACTGTATGTGTTGCTGGGTGTACGCAATGAAGTGTTATGCGTTAATGACTGCATTTTTTTTTATACGGTCGTGAGTATGACGACCATAGTAGTTGTAATGTAAATAAATATTTATTTTATAACACCTTGTTTTCTTTCAACGACGTATGAGACATCCTTTACCTACAGAACAAATACTTGCTGTGTGTGGCGCAATAAACTGACACCGCTACCGGGAACAGCAAATTACCAAGAATACTGACACCTAACTTACATATTAATTGTTGCATTTATGGCAGTCTTGTTCGATCGTACATAATTATACATTTTGTACTTTGATAATTTCATTGTTTTAATTAAATAAAATATATTTTTTAAAACGCAATATCGCCCGCCCTAACATAAGTACTGTCTATTTTTTTGACAAGATTCACGAAGATTGTTTTTAATTAATTCGCTACTCATACAATTATATTACTAAATAATATATGACGCTGTTGTTTGAATTGTATTTAAATTAAATATAAAACCACTACGTTTAAATTAGATATATGATGTACCGCCGTTAATCGGTTGTATAATAGTATCTGTATTAATCAAAATGTCAAAAATGTAAATATTAAGTCGAATCGGTCCAATAAGTCGAAACTTAATAAAAGTACTTTAAGCTTAGTCTTGAATATGTAAAATATGACAGTAATTTTCAAGTAAATGTCACTTGTCAAGTAGTCTATTGGTCCATTGCAGAGCTAGGATATTCGTAAATAATTTGTCTATGGTCATAAACGTGACCCGTCAGGTTTGAAGTTGAGCGGCGCAACAACCAAATGCGTCAATCAGACTGAAGGCACAATGGGCACCCTGAGGGTTGACCAAGTTTCTATTAGAATAATAGCTGTTCGCTTAGTATTTTGGGTTACTTTATTTAATTAATAGCTGTGCCCGGGATTTCGTTCCTATGGTTATCAAAAACACTATCGCGCCCAAAGGATAATTGGGCAAATAATGCATTAATTTCAACCAAATTTGATAACCATGAAAAAGGTTATAGTGAGTCAATCTTAAAAGATAGACATACTGTTTTTGGACATTTTTTTAGATGAATTAAAGAGGAATCATTCTTTCATACATATTTTTTGGGTAACTTGAACCGTTTAAGCAGCGCACGCAACGGAATCCCTCAAATATTTATAATTTTCGCCGTTTTTGCAACATATTTCACTGATGCTTCGCTTCTATTGGTCGTAGCATAATGTTACATGAATTAAAGCCTTCCTCGACAAATGGAAATGTAACCAACACAAAATGAATTTTTCAATTCGGACCAGTAGTTCCACAAATTATCGCGTTCAAATTCTTCAGCTTTATAATATTAGATGGATTTTGAACATTGTTTGAATTGTTACCCGAGCTAGATCTTGTAAATATTTATTTGCACAGGTACCTCTACCGCCAGACAGTTTGCTTTGTAAGCTGTGTTTGTGTTGAAATACAGCGTTAAGTGCGGAATGGCAACACATGAACGGTATTATAATAATGTAGTGCTGTTCATGTACATATATAGACTACAGCGACAGAACCGTTTACCATCAAATGGGCCCACAGCATGTTTCACATTACAAATACCCTTTAACGAACTCAAAAAAAAAAGAAGGATTGTCAATTCGACAGTATTTTCTTTGTGCAAATTTTTGTGGTCTTACACAAATTTGATAAACCAGCAGTATTTGAGTTACCTTTAACGGCCCAGTTTTATACTAACTGAAATTTGATGGCTCGTGGACATGGAGCGTGTTGTTAGGTGAGGATTAAAAGGGTATCTATAGGAATAGGTATATACATTAATGTCTCGTTATCAATTAAACTGCACATTAATTTAAAAACAATTGTAAAAAAATATTTACATTTTAATAAAATAAATTCATTCTGATAGCGGCTCGGCCGCACTTTTTGTATTTATAAATTAAATTACTTAATATTTGCTAAAAAAATATAGTACAGAGTGTTTCTCAGTAGTGACATAGGTATAATCTCCTGATTGAATCTAATTCATAGTAAGTATGAATTCAAGTTTTACCTTACCTATCAAAATAAATGGCGGAAATGACGAAATTTCACGGATACTGACTATACTTCATATAGTCGCATAGAAATAAACACAAAATCGCCTTTATACAATAGAACACGCTAAGTTCACAGGATCATTTACATTTTATTATAAATTCATACTATCATGGTAACACGCGGTGCGGCGCCATCTGGATTATAACTGGGCACTTGTACTACAGTTTCTATGCGAATTATATTTTATTGTGAATCACCTCTCATACCAACAACAAAAATATTTTGTTTTGCGCGCAGATTGAATATATATTTTATTTTATATTAATATATAAAATATAACTGTCTCTGCTATAACATAGTCAGAGGGTCCTTTTATTATACAATCAAATAATACATTTAGCGGCCTTTCGTCATGTCAAGACGTCATTCCGGTAAATATTCAGTATTATATTATCATTAACTGAAGGAATGACAGAATGACGGCAATAAAATACTGATTACGCAACAGATAAATGACATTATTAAATTCTGTCGTTAATAAATGGTCTATTTCATAACTAACAGCACTCTATAATTATATCCGCATGTATTACAATAAAAACTATGTTAATATAAAATAATTAGACGCTGTCTACGTACTCAAATATTCAAAGTCGTCCAGCGTCTTTGAACGTGATCGAGTAACAAAAGTCTAACATGTTTACACACGTTGACATTTATAATAGAAAAATTATAGGTAATGAGCAAAGACAAAATATCTACCTAAATAATAATTTACAAACTTAGCACCAAACACATCATTTTGTGTATCTATAATTAGTTGTTCAGTTACACAGGCATGTAAATAGTATTTACTTTCTATTTATTTTATTTTTATGTTCCTCACACAAATATTTAAATACAGGCAAATAAATAATTAATTATACGTAATCAATCTAAAAACTTGAGGACTGAGCGTGACAAGAATGAGGTATACGAATATCGTAGGAACTGTCGCCACACACTCCACCGTGGTGCGGGTCGGTAGCCGACGAGCACCGGCCGGCCGGCAGTTTTATACGAAGTCGACAGAGCTAGGCGGTTCACGAAATGGCAAATTACAATTAATCGACTGAGAATATACTCACTCTATATAATGAAAAAGATTGGCACAAATGTAATTCAATAAACAAAATTTAGTGCGATTTTATACGACGGTTTGACCTTCGAGTGAAGCTGAAAACATAACTACAAATATCGACCGGTGTGGCGATACACTGCGGGCTCCGACGAGCGTCACCGCGGCCGGAGTCTAGCGTACACCGCTCTACGGCCGGACGACCGAGCCGCACAGGAGGCTCGGGGCGGCCGAGTCAGCGCGGGCCGGCTCGTCAGACGGGCAGCGCGGGCCGGCTCGTCAGACGGGCAGCGCGGGCCGGCTCGTCAGACGGGCAGCGCGGGCCGGCTCGTCAGACGGGCAGCGCGGGCCGGCTCGTCAGACGGGCAGCGCGGGCCGAGCGCGCGCGTGCAGCTTGGCGCGGTTGTAGGCGAGCACCCCGAGCGCGGCGAGCGCCATGCCGGCCAGGTTGAGCGGCGGCGCGGGGTTGCGCAGCACCAGCAGCGAGGCGCCCACCACGGCCGCGCGCTTGGCGGCCGACGCCACCGCGTAGGCGAGCGGCGACACCCGCGACAGCACGCTGAAGGCCGCCACGGCCTGCAGCCAGGCCAGCGCGCCGTCCGCCGCCAGCAGCGCGGCCTCGGCCGGCGCCGCGCCGCCGCGCGCCCGCAGCGCCGCGCCGTCGCTGCACGCCCACGCGGGCAGGAACAGCAGCAGCGCCGGCCGGCTCAGCGCCTGCAGCAGCCGCAGGTGGTGCGCGCCCGTGTCGCGCATCACGCGCTTCGAGTAGAGGTGCTGCAGGCTGAGCAGCGCGGCCGCCGCCAGCGCGGCGCCCAGCCCGAGCGAGTCGAAGTGCAGCTCGGTGGCGGAGGCGACGGCCACGCCCGCCGCGATCAGCACCAGCGCCGCCTGCACGCCGCGCGGCTGCCGCTCCCCGAACAGCAGCCGCGCCAGCGCCGCCGTCCACAGCGGCGTCGTCGCCTTCACTGCGGGAGCGGCCGGTTCCATTTACATATGCGATACGCTCGCAGTAGTCGTCTTGGACATTATTCGCTAGTTACGGGCGCGTCTTTAAAACAGTACAGTGGACTTTAATTATTATGTATACGGGTCAGTTATCAGCTGACAGTTATAGACATTAAACTCCATTTGTATCCACAAAGTGTAAAACATGTTGTACATAAATCCACTAATGATACATTTTACATGTCCACATTTACATATACATCAAAATCGGTTTCTGTAAAATGGTTCTAAAAATTATATTTTTTTATTTCCAACAGTTCAGTTTCAAGACAATATCCCTTCATTCAGTTAATAAATCTATGATAATATTACAATTACATTTAATATAATTATGGGATCTAGTACAAAGGAAAGTTAAAAATTTGTGTTGTTGTATACCAAATTACTAACCCAATAGTCAATAAGAAACCACTTTCTCCAGGAAAGAAAGTAGAAATTAAAAAATAAATGTTGCTCTTCTCATACTACATTGTTTCAAAAATTATTATCAACTGTACCTGCGGTTTCACCCACATTAAATTTCAATATAAAATACAGCCTATGTGTTATTTTGATGCATAAGCAGTATTAAAAAAAAAATAATCAAAATCCATTCAGTAGTTTTTGCGTGAAAGAGTAACAAACATCCATACTTACAAACTTCCATGTTTATAATATTATTAAGACTTAACACTACAATTTGCTTCTACACGCACAACGGCCCGAATGAGAGGCCAATTGCGGAAAATGGAGTCCAACCTACCTACAATTTGCTTGTTTGTGAAGTCTGTTCAGTATCGTGAGCATCACAATGTTACTAACTATTAGTTTGGGATACATTTACAAACACCCCTACAGAAAAAATATTGTATGTTGTTTAAGTCAGTCCTCACCTGTGTGTGCATAAGAAATGGGCACCTTCCAAATTGAAATCTGGGAACAAACTGTGGTCAAAAATTTTGCAAAGGCGAGTGGCACCAGCACCCGCCAGTAGTAGCGCCGCAGGAACTCTGTCTCACGCCGCACCCCGCACATCGCAAATGCTGGCGGGCTGTATACCACGATGGACAGCAGCTGCACCATCGTAACCGTCATGGGATAAGGAAAGTCCGTCAGTACCAGTTTGCCCACCACGTTGCTGGCAGAGCTCACCGCGTACCACACCAGGCACAGTGCTACCACCACCAACGCTTCCTTACGTGACCCTTCGAGCCCCATTTCACCACACGTACTCTTGCCACCGTGTGCACTCTCTTATCTAGTTAGCATTTGATTTTAGGGGTTGTTATTATGCTATTATGTCATTATAATTAAATTTTACATTGAAAATGAATGCTTCTTTAATTCATTATCACTTATATAAAAACAAAAAGTCTAATGATTTTTCTAAATTATTTAAAATTTATATATTAATTAACATAATAAAAAATAAATTAACTAATATGTAACCTATGGTTATGTCATAAAATACTCTGTGCTTTTGTCATTCAAATTCACAGCTGAGGTGCTGTCATAGAACATTTGATCACATCGTGTCACGTTACGACTCACGATTCACGTATTTAGCCCATAGATAAAGCTACAAATTAACTTTCACTAATAATTATTTCAATCATTGACTTGCCCTTGACCTTGTTCTGTTATAACTTGTTCTCTTTTGCGTAATATGTAATAATATATTTTTATTTCAGGCCTCAAAGACTACGCTAAATAGAAAATATAACGACAAAACATATAATATTTGTTACATGTATTTTTATTAATTATTTATGCAAACTAGAAAATAGTGTATATATTACATTTACAATATTTCTTCGAAACCATTATTATAAAAATTATTAATAAATGTTCAAACATCAACTATATTACCAAGAACGTTATATCGATGTTATTCACCATAGAGAAATAGGTATCACAACCAACGTCACACTTCACACTGCTCTCTAATCTGTGCTGTCAATTGTGTATGTGTATGTATTAGTGAGTTGAGTGTTAACTTGAGTTTTGTGGAAAAACTTTTACATAGCTTTGTTATTCAAATTTAATTCTTTTATTGTCCTTAAATAGCTAGGTATTTTTTAAATCAAATAATACCTTTAATTTAGTTATATAACAACTTTATTGAAATTTCACTTCATTATAAACGATATAACTACCGAAACCCCACCTACGAACTCAGATAATTAAAATCTCCTAGTTTGGATTTTAAATGGATTGCTTGTGGATATGCCTGATGACGATATAAATCGACGAGATCCAGTAAGTGTAATAAATACTTCGGGTAATGAAATTTGGTACATTTCGTCCACTAGTCAATCACCATTAAAATTGTGATACAATCTTTGATGACTCCTTATCTCTGATCTCTGATGTCTAATAATTTGGAATTTTGTAATCGCTATAAGTACCTAATTGGAAAGACTCTTCGTAAATATAATATGACAGTCGATATTCAAGATTCATTTAGTAACAATTAAATTTTTCAAATACAAAAGAGTTTATTCTTTATAAAGTGTATCTAAGTATTAGAAGTGTCTACTAAATAATGTTTCGTGTTACTTTTTGTTTAGAGACCACTCTTATTGTAAATGTTCTGCTTTATAACTATTAAATCGTAACTTATTTTCCTGTTACTTTATTATTTTATATATTAACTGAGGAGATGTTTTATATTAACTACATCTGTGAGTCATTCCATAAATGTGGCTGGGAGTGAGTTTGCAGCTTATAACAAGGGTGAAATATCATAATACTGTTGTATGAAGTTTATTTCATATTGTACTACACGGGCTGTGTACCATTACAGATGAATGTGAGCTCTTAATGTACACTGACTCATGGAGAATGTAATGAAATGTTAAATTATGTATCAGTTATGTCTGCCACTTCGTCTGCATACAATAGATGACAAAAGACACATTTCTATACAAACTTTCATCCCCTATTTTATTTTACCCGACAAGGATAAATCTTTGCTATTGTAGTTTCATTGTATTCATGTATAGGTAAAAGGAAAAAGATAAAACTACAACAGATTATCAGCACAATTAAACACATTATAGGTAATTCGTTGAAGAAGAAAGGTTTTTTGTGAATATTATTGTGTTAATAAGAAAATAAAATATTTTTTGTCAATAATGTCACATGAAGAAAACAGAAATAATTTACACAGTAAGTCGAATTCCTCATCCATTCCGACATTCTGTCTTACTAGTAGTAAAGGTTATCTTTCACGGATGTTTAAAATGCCTAATTACTAGGATTTGCGGTGACTAATGTGTGGTGGTTACACTGAAAACGATCTGACACTGACATCGCTATAACATGCCTCTGAATATGGAGGAATGGGACTTAGATTGGCAATAGAATGAAGATTATATACAACAATCTATCAGATAATAAAAATATAGAGTAGAGGAAAATATATATAGCTTTATATGCACTGTACCAAACCCAACATTTATAAACTGAATATAATATTTATTTTTATTTAATCAACAGCCTAAAAAATAAATTCAAGCTTTAAGCTTTAAAAATGATGATATATCCGCACAACCTTTCAACCCCTTACAACCCTTTTTTAGCATTAAAAAGTAACTTAGTTACTTAGTAAAGTAACTAAGTTACTTTTTAATAGTAAAGTAACTTAGTTCATTCTCAGGGTCTAAACTATTTATGTTCCAAATTTAATTTAAATTGGTTCAGTACTATTGACATGAAAGTGAGACAGACAGACAGAGTCACTTTTGCATTTATAATATTAATAAGGATAAACAAATGCAAGTGTGAGAGTGTTGATTGAGAACACCATTGATTGTTTATCTTATATATAAAATTGTGGTGTCACAATGTTAGTTACTGTACTCCTCGGACCGCTTGATTATTATGAAATTTTATATGCATATTCAGTAGGCCTGAGAATCAGCTACTATCTATTTTAATACTCCTAAGTGATAAGGGTTGTCCACCTCTAACATTTTTTGTTTCTTTTTGGCCAAGTTTTTAAATTTTTTATAATGCCGCTTTAAAAATATATATTTTTAATAGCAATATTAGTAGTATTATAACTACATTTTTTCCTTTTTTTTCAAATACCTATATTTGTTCTTTATATTTCATGATTCTTTTAATACTTACATTAAATATATTGTGATATAGTGATGTAAATCAGCACGTTCGATAGTAGATTGTGCCAGCGTACGTTTTATCTAACGACACGTATGTCACGCAGTTGTTATATATATATAGTTTTAGTAATTAGTCTAGCTAGAGTACATCAAGATGTAACAGTCAATATACAACACCCTATTGTGTGTGTTTACCCTCCCCACTGCTCCTGTCATCACATGGCGACTGTGACAGGACAGGAAATGAGGGCAACAGAAAAACAGGTGGGAGGATTATAATAAGGGCAGCATCAACTAGACTGACATGGGGAAGGAAAGTGCTGGATAGAGAAAAATACAGTCTATTGAAAGAGGTCTATGTCTTAGGACAAGCCGCGTCATTGAGGCAGTAAAATAGCAATCAACAAAAACAACATTAACTCATCTGTGTACTGACGGAACCAAAAAAAAAATTACTTTAAGTAACTAGATCTATGTTATATTTTATTATACATTGTAAATAATTGGCCTTTAAAAAAAAGTAATTCAATTGAGTTTCTTGCCAGTTCTTCTCAATTGGATTTATATACTGAACTGGACTGCCACTTTCTCCAAATATAAAAATGTTTGAAATTTGATTCGGTTTTAGCCTTGCATTTGTTTTTCAAATGTATCAAATATTATACTCTGCTTGCCTCAGTACACAGTACCGTTACTTTAAGTCAGGTCAGACCAACGTTTGTAATTTTTTAATTGTTAATCATTATGGTATTACTTGTCTTTATTATTTAATTGCATAAATATATTGTTCCTGTGGCATAACGCTACTATTACTATTTCTTACTGTGCTTTGTTTAATTAGTTTCTAAGAGGTGTTCTTCTGGTTTATAGGCTGAGACGTAGTAGTGAAATCGGCACGGAGGATATGATGGGGTGACATCATTGTGCTTTTCATGTTTATTTATAGGCGACCGCTTTCATTTTCCACCCGGTGGACGTCTCGTCGCCATGCCAGTGACAAAAACTATGAAACGGTCGTAAATCTAAAGGCGTAATGGACCCATTCTCATTCTCTCTGGATTGACGTACAGGCGGTAATAAGAGAATATCGGTGGACCGCACAGAGCGCAGCTGTGCAGCGTGGCGGCGGCGGGTGGGCGCGGTGATGGTGGCATGGCGTCGCGGCGCGTGACGCGCAAGTGGGAGGTGTTCGCCGGCCGGAACCGGTTCTGGTGCGACGGCCGGCTCATGACGGCGCCGCAGCCGGGCGTGTTCGCGCTCACGCTGGCGCTCATCTGCGGCACGTGCGCGCTGCACTTCGCCTTCGACTGCCCGTACCTGGCCGCGCGCGTCTCCGCCGCCGTGCCGGCCGTGGGCGCGGCGCTGTTCGCCTTCACGCTGTCGGCGCTGCTGCGCACCGCGCTCTCCGACCCGGGCATCATCCCCCGCGCCGCCCCCGCGGAGGCGGCGCTGGAGGTGGCCGGGGGTGCGGGGGGCGCGGGGGGCGCCGGGGACGCCGGCCGGCCGCCGCCGCGCGCGCGGGAGGTGCTCGTGCGCGGGCTGCCCGTCAAGCTCAAGTACTGCTTCACGTGCAAGATGTTCCGGCCGCCGCGCGCGTCGCACTGCTCGCTGTGCGACAACTGCGTGGACCGGTTCGACCACCACTGCCCGTGGGTGGGCAACTGCGTGGGGCGGCGCAACTACCGCTACTTCTACACGTTCGTGGTGTCGCTGTCGTTCCTGGCCGTGTTCGTGTTCGCGTGCGCGGTGTCGCACCTGGCGCTGGAGGCGCGGGGCGCGGGGCTGGCCGCCGCGCTGCGCCGCGCCCCCGCCTCCGCGCTGGTGGCGGCCGTGTGCTTCCTGTCGGTGTGGTCGGTGCTGGGGCTGGCCGGCTTCCACACCTACCTCGCGTCCACCGACCAGACCACCAACGAGGACATCAAGGGCTCGTTCTCGTCGCGGCGCGGCGTCTCCAACCCGAACCCGTACTCGCGCGGCAACGCCTGCGCCAACTGCTGGCACGTGCTGTGCGGACCGCTCGCGCCCAGCCTCATCGACCGGTTACTATATACATATTTTTTATTTTATTACATTTATTACACACGTATACCGTAAACATGACCGCTGTGAGCCTAAAATGTAATGTAAATAAGTATGGTAATGCTTCATCCGATCGTAAAAATATGACAATC
This sequence comes from Achroia grisella, assembly GCF_030625045.1. Lineage (NCBI taxonomy): Eukaryota > Metazoa > Arthropoda > Insecta > Lepidoptera > Pyralidae > Achroia > Achroia grisella. The sequence goes on from NW_026712903.1 coordinate 16,021, forward strand.
CTCAATGAATTTCTTCTGCAATAAAAAAAATATATTACACATCTTTATATAAATAAATATATATGGCAGTTAAAATACTTTATTATTACGAGCACTGTTTATATTTACTTAGTAATCAAAATAATAGATTATTATTTCATAATTATGGTGCGTGCAATCGGCAAGTCATTATAAATATTTACGAGCATAGAAACAATGGCGTCTAATATTGATGAGGTCAATATAAATGTTTATAGGTAATCGTTTGACATTCTACGGTATTAATATGAAGTAACAGACTCGAGTTTATATGAGATGTTTCTGTCTTTATTTTTTTCTTGTTTATCTGTAATGACCTGATTAGCTTTTACCAGATACGATCGCTTTAATTAAAGAAGTATGAGTAGTGGCCGTATCAGGGCGGGTGTGACGCAGGCGTGTGGTCGCAGGCGCGGCGTGCTGGCGGCCGACGACGAGCAGTCTCCGCCCGGCCTGCGCCTGGAGCCGGGCCGCCCGCACGTGGCGGCGCACGTGGCGGCGCACGTGGCGGCGCACGTGGCGGCGCACGTGGCCCCGCCCGCGCACGTGGCCGCGCCGCCGCCCGCGCCCGCCGGCAGCTACACCAACCTGTTCGAGAGCGGCGAGCCGGCGGCGGCGCGCCACGCCTACATGAACCGCAGCCTCGACCTCGACCCCGTGCCGCTGCAAGGTGGGTCCCCCCTCCCCCGCACACCCGCACGCCCCGCCGGGCTCCGCGGACGCTGAAGCTCACCTGCGCGTCGCTTGTTGCAGAGGTGCGCGTGGTGGGCGCGGGCGGGCTGAGCGCGTCGCGGCTGCGGCTGCTGCACGACACCACCATGATCGACGCCGCGCTCGACCTGGACGACGTGCCCCCGCCGCCCCCGCCGCCCCCGCACGGCCCGCCGCCCCCGCAGCCCCCGCCGCCCCCGCACGCCCCGCAGCCCCCGCCGCCCCTGCAGCCCCTGCAGCAGCCGCTGGCGGTGGTCGCGCTCTGACGCCGGGCCCGCTCCTCGCTCTCCTTGTACATAGACTCGAGTTCGATCCCAATATACATATTGTTATAAGAAACCTCGACTTTCATTTAATTGATAATCGTTTATTTATATTTATTGATTAACATTTACATTTATATGTATATAGATTTATATTTATTTACTACGATTAAATTTTATTCCTATTATCAGTCGTCCCCGTACTAGGTCAGAGCTCTGTCTTGGGAGCTGAGAGCGCAGATACCATAAAAAAAAAGTACTAGCTGTGCCCAGGGTTTCGCCCGCATGAATGTTATAGCCCATATGTTATTCTGATGTATAAGCTATATTACTATAAAGTATCATAAAAATCCGTTCAGTAGTTTTTGCGTGAAAGAGTAACAAATGGACGATGGACGATCCATACTCACACACTTTCGCGTTTATAATATTAATAGGTTGTGTGCTGTGCACTACACTACAGTTAACTATTATTTTATGCAAGATTAATAGCGAGCCGGTTTTCTATACATCACTTTAAGAACAGCTCTTTGGGCTCTTTAATAAAACGACTCTATCGCCCGTAACAAAGTAAACAATTGTGTGTCTGTGACACATCTGCAAATAGGATACGTTGTTCCACACAACAAGCTTTCAGTTAATAACAATAACATAATCAATAAAGCGCTTGTTGATATTGAGGATTGGCTTCATTGTAATCAGCTACCAATTAAAAAAAAATCCACAAACTAATTATTTGCAATCTGCTAATTATAAAATGACAAATTGCTAAAGATTAAGCAGTTTTTTTTTTATTATTATAGATGAATATAATAAAATACTCAAAGGGTTTGGAATTGATTTTTCATTTAACCAACATTCTGATAACAAACAAAAAAAACAAATATTCTACATCAAGTCGTTTGTGTATCACCAGAAAATAGTTGAGGTTTCGTTGCAGGTTCTTACGTGCTTATAAAATATGTATATACATTATACATACATATTTTATAAGCACGTGATAAGAGACCTGCAACGAATGTGTATATGTATGTACCGCCGTGTTACAAGCACATAATAATTGTAGTATTTTTTATTTTTATTTTATTTATTTAATTTTTTTCTTGTTACACTGAACATAAATGTATGTAGTGGTGATGTTTGGGTCTCAAATGTCGACAGAATTGTGTAACGTGACCGACTAGTAATGTACGATAATACAAGATTAATAAATCGTAATATTAAGTATCATTGGCAAGTATTCAATCAATCGATCAGAATTGATCAATCAATCAATTAGAATTGATATAAGGATCAGATATGTACAGTAAATGAAGAGACTTAAACCAACTAGAATAAACGTTTCCTCACCGGACGCTAGATGGCGCTATACATATAAAGTATAAAGTAGAAGGAGATATAATTTCATATTGGCTATCTCACATATTGAAGGAGGAGAAGATTAATAATATCCGGTTTTTTTAGTATTTTTTTTTACATTTTAATTTGACGCATACCTAACTAGACTCGCGAGCAACCAAATCGACTCAAGCGCTACCTCTACATTCAAACATTGTTCTAAATAAAAGTATACAACATTTATATAAAAATAATATGTCATTATGTCAGGCTAGGGAAACTGCAGAGACCTGGCTTCTAAAACTTAACTACTCGCAAACGGAGAACATTATTGAGTCACAAAACTAAGCATCCCCATTCTCACAAAATAAATAACTCCAAAGATATAAACAAACACATCCAAACGCACACACAGACACACACATACACGCACACACACACTTAAACTTTATTTTAATTAATAAATTACCTTATAATATTAAATTTTATATGGATACTGTATTAGAACTGACTGTCCTAAAATCAACTAAATAGGTAAACATAGTCTGGCCCCTGCGATACAAGTCATGCTTAGTGCGGAGACCGTTGTAAATAAACACAACTGACCACTTTGTTTAACTGTCATAGGTTAAGTTAAGTTAAGATCTATATTTGTAAAATTGTGTCTCATGTGAAATGTCTTTTCTTGAAATAAATATTATAATTATTATTATACTTGATAACTTGAAACCGAAGCTTTAAAAATAACATCAACACCATAAAATAAAATAAGTACCAACATGTTCGTTTGCAGCAATTATGGCGCATGGGACAAATTACTCACTACGCTACTTGCGAGTTGCGCTACCCTGTACCCCTATAAAAACCCCCGTGACTCTTCAACCCTTATCAATCGCTTATCAACAGTTAACCGATACACATCTCCGCAACCTGCATTCATTGTTTTCAAGAAACCATGGATATCACACCTTAAGAAGCCGCTTGAGTCCTTATTCCTGATTCAGCGAGTAGTCGCTTCCTAGCTTCACTTGAGTCAGTCGGCTGTATTTTAAAACTAGTCGAATGTATAACAGTACTAGACATTTATAGCAAATTTTTTTCTCATTGATTTATATTTTAGTCTTTGAGACAAAAATTAGATTATCTTAGGTGTATTATTCAAAAATGAAATGATTTCTAAATAATAGAAAAAACCCTTCTTTTTTCTTTTCCCAAAAAATCGATACATTTAAATAAAATCGATTGTTGATAATCGATTAATGTTAAATAAAAAAAAAATCAATTCTTGTCCATTATCTCACATCCCTACCAAATTGACTGCAGGGCACCGGCAAGCACGGCTACAGTTTGCTCGAGAGCATCTCAACTGGAGCGTTGGGCAATGGGCGGTCGGTGCTGTTCACTGACGAGGGCAGGATGTCTGCATGGCAGTGACAGGAGAGGTCGGGTCTGCAGGCGTCCGGGAGAGCGATCTTCCCCAATGCTGTTTCGCGAATTTGTCAACAGGACCGACCGCCATTGCCCAACGCTCCAGTTGAGATGCTGAAGCTGAATGCTGATGCTGAGCTGAAGAATGGCTATGAATGGCTACTGAATCGAATGTTACTTCAAGAATAGGATAGAATATTTTTGGAGTAATAAGGAGTAAAGTTCTGTCCAGAGTAGACATTCTATTATTATCTAAAAAAAAAATGAAAATAGGCGGCATAGTGATAAGAGTGTGACAAATATTCTGAATAAAAAAAAATACTTTCTACTGGCCGGCAGCTGAATAGAATGGTTTGTATTTCTGTGATGTGACTGAAACGATTTTTTTTTAAATTATTATTTATATTATTATACCCCTTCCGTTACACCCTGTATATTTTGTAATTAACTGTACTTATTAAATTAAATTAAAAACTAAACCTATCCTAAATATCACATGATTGAATTTCAAATATTTCTTAAAGAAGAGAGGGCATAGCAAGATATATCTTGATACATTTTGCTCGACTTGGGGCGGCCCGAACTGGCGTAGTACCTCCACCAAGCATAATATCACAGCCAAACAGTGCTGTACTTGCACTACACAACAGCACTGTTTTCCTGTGGTCAGTAAGGTGACCAGAGCCCCAAGGGGATTGGTTGTGCTGGTATTGGAGGACCTGTGTGTTCAACATACTGCTATGTATGCATACTGCTATGGGGTAAAGCTGCCGATATAAATACTATATTTATTTTACAAAAGAGAGCCATACGTTCTATTTATGGTATGGGTTCTAGAGAGTCATTACGTCAATGCTTTAAACAATCAAATATCCTCACCGTTGCCTCACAGTACATTTATGAAAATATTATGTATACAAGGAAAAACTTAGATAGTTTCAAGAAACTTAAAGACTGTACAAGTAGAAACTTACGCAATAAAAATAAGCTAATTTTACCTAAATGCCGTCTACACAAAGTTAGTAATTCATTTTATGGTAATTGCGTAAGATTCTATAATAAACTGCCAGAGTCTACGCTAAATCTTACAGAGAGGCAATTCAAATCTTATATTAAACAAATGTTATGTAAAAAAGCCTATTATAAGATAGATGAATTTATAGATGATAGCAATATATAGCAAGAATAAGTTTATTTGCGGACAACGTTATAATTTTAATTTTCATACTGCTTTCTTGATATATGATAGCGTAGCGGCTTTTGTATTGATTGCCGCATGCATCCTTATGTAAAGTGCGAATACTGTAACTACCATATAGTAATTTTTGTAGCTGTGACGTGGTCGTGTGGAATGAGTAGTCATGCTCACTAAAATGTCCAGACATGTGGCGGCGTGGTGGGCCGGGTCAATGGGCTCCCTAAAATATGGTCGAGCGCAGTGATGGCTGGCTCATCCGTCATACTCGTGAACGAGTGCTGCTTGTAGGGACTGGTCTGCTCTTATCACTACGACTGATTTAATCTTATTGCATGATTATATTTGACCCAAAAAATTAGTGCTTGTTGGTAGTTTGTATTCACACGTTTCGACTTGTAAATGTAAACTTACAAGGATTATTTAAAAGAGCAACACACAAGTTTCTTGCTCGTTCTTCTTGTGATGAGACAGCTTTCCGAACGAGTGGTAGATAAAAAACAAATTGTTATGACTATTCAAAAGTGCTTAAATTAAGTTTATTTGAATAAATGATTTTCTATTCTATTCTATTCTAACAGTGCCGCGGGATTGCACAGGCGTGACGTGGTGGCGCGGCGTTCAAGGAGACCCGGTGAAACGGCTAACCGCTGGCCGCCCACAGTTTGTTAGGTTCCCAAACCCAAGGATTACATAATCTCCGCCCTGGGATGCTGAGCCACCGCCTGCGCATAATCCCTGGTGTAGTAGTCGTGCCGGAGGAGGAGACCGGAGTGGACCCGGCTGCTACACCAGTGGGGGGACCGAGGTTCTCTTCCGGCCGCCGTGCCACCAAATCGCTCAACCTGTGCAGTGCTGGGGTGTGTTGACGGACCTTTTTGTCCTTTCTAATACTAGCGAAACCATTCCCCTTTAAACCTTTAAAAAAAAAAAAACACCCAAAAAAAAAAAATTACCAGAAGTAAAAGAACTCAACTCAACTCAACTCTGCCTTTGCCGGTCCCAAGCCCGGATGTGAAAAGAGGAGGGTTGGCTGAGAAAGACGACACTAACCCCTGAGAGCACCTAGGGAGGCAGCTGTAAAATTCGTCAACGCCGATCAACGGGCGGCGGTCAAGTAACCCACATCTGGCCATCAGTAACCATGAGGGACTAAATTACCCCTAAAAGTCTGAGGGCAGGCGCTTGGGAAACGTCTGCTACTATTTTCCCACCCCCCTTTATATATGAATATGGAAATGAACGAGATATGCAATTTGTCATGCGATCCGCCAACCCCCGGCGCTCAGAGGTACCCGGGCCTCCGAGTGTGAAATCTGCTACCGAAGACATCGTAGAAGTGGCTGTCCAGGCTTCTGCGACTGTTAATGCTACTGGGGAAAAACCGAAAGCTAAGCTCGTCCAACAAGCTTTCCACAAACGTATGTTCCTGAACAGACCAAGGAGCTCCTCGTTTAGCGACTCACTCCCTCTCACTCGTCAGAAGGATTCGTCATCAAACCCATCCGTACAGGAATGGCAGAGAGTGCCTGTATGTAAATAGGAACAACAAGAGACCACGAACCTCTGTGTCTCCCACCTCTGATGTTAGCGGAACCTCAACCAGCAACAGATTTGCAGTACTTCCACTTATTATTATTTATTATTTATTTATTTATTTATTTCTTGTTTTGTGTCTTATTGTAAATTGTATTATTTGTGTTAGCAAGTACTGTAGCGGTGTCACCATTGCACACTAGATGGCGTGCAAGCAAAGAAACGTAAAAATATATATCTATCTATTGCAGTTCCACTATTGCACAATAGATGGCAGGTAAGGCAAATGTATACCGCGATATAGTTTCGTTTTGGACAACAAACATACTCAACAGGGAACATGACATTAGGTTTAGGTTTAGGTTTAGGTTTAGGTTTAGGTTTAATGATCACAGTGGCTCAATGGTTACACGTATAGTTTTTTTTTTTTTTTTTTTTTTTTTTTTTTTTTTTTTTTTTTTTTTTTAGGTTTAGGTTTAGGTTTAGGTTTAGGTTTAGGTTAGGTTAGGTTAGGTTAGGTTAGGTTAGGTTAGGTTAGGTTGGGGAAAGAAGACCCTGTTGAGCTTGACTCTAGTCTGGCATTGTAAGGAGACATGAGAGGTGTAGCATAAGTGGGAGGCCGTTCGCGGTCGTCGCTGAAAAACCACTACTTTCATTGTTTATTTGAAGACGCCTCCCAAGCAGGACGTCCAAAAGACTGTGCCGCCGCCGCCCAAAACTCTAGCAGCTAGGGCCGCGGCAAACAAGAAAAAGGAGGTCACGGAACATCCAGCTCCGGTCGCCAGTACGAGCACTGGCTCCTCCCAGCAGCCGTCGACTAGTACAACAAAGGAGGGGTGGTCGACGGTAGTGCGGCGGGGCAAACAGGGCTCTGCGGCGACATCGACAAAGGCGCCGGCCGCTCAGGCGGCCCCCACACAGGCGACAAAAGAATCGGCCAAGCCGAAGAAGAGAAGGCTACGCCCCCCCCGCTCATCGGCGATTGTTCTGACAATTCTGCCGGAAGCCGAAAAGGGGGGGATGACATATAGTTCGGTGCTCCGCGAGGCGAAAGATAAAATTTCCCTCGCGGAGCTCGGGATAACCGAGCTAAAGTTCAAGCCGGCCATCACCGGAGCGCGCATCCTTGAGGTGCCAGGCGACTCCGGTGAGAAAGCAGACTTGCTGGCCGACAAGCTGGCTTCCATCTTGCCAGAGGAGTCTGTCCGGGTCTCCAGGCCGACGAAATCGGCCGAATTACGAATCGGAGAACTGGACGACTCGGCCACAGTGGCCGAAGTTGTTGCCGCGGTCGCGCGGGAGGGGAAGTGCACGGTGGAAACCGTTAAGTCGGGGGAAATCCGTCGCACTTCCTCAGGTGTGGGCACCTTATGGGTGCGCTGCCCAGTGGCAGCTGCAAAGGCCCTCGTCGATGCCGGCAGGGTCAAAATCGGGTGGACAATGGCGCGGGTGTTTTCCCTAGACCCGAGGCCACTGCGGTGCTACCGCTGCCTTCTCACGGGGCATGTGGGACAGCGGTGCACCGCGAGAGAGGACTGCGGCGGCATGTGCTTCCGCTGCGGACAGGCCGGTCACAAGGCCGCGTCGTGCGTCGCGCCGAAGCCGCATTGTCGGTACTGCGCGACGGCTGGTCGTGACGCCGACCACCGGATAGGCAGCGGAAAGCAATGCCGCGCTCCGAAGGCCCGTGCACCCGCGCCGGCCGGCGGAAGTGAAGGGGAGAGGATGGACACGTAGGGTCCATCTAATCCAACTTGGGCCACAGAGCGGCGGATGGGTAGGGCCATCCAAAGCTCCAAGAAGGTCAATGGCCCGAGCGGAGGCGCCCGGCGTATACCCCGCGGCGCCTTCCGGGAGTGTCCATCCGAGCCCAGGGCGGGGAAGCGGAAGAATGACTCTGTTCCCGCGACCTCGCCCGCCACGGGCTGAGAGGTATACCATCAGGTTTTTAGCCGGTAGGAGTCCGGCAGTACCCATTCGCTCCCTATGGCGAATGGGTCTCCATGACGGATTTTCCTGATGTAAAAAAAAAAAAAAAAAAAAAAAGGTTAGGTTAGGTTAGGTTAGGTTAGGTTAGGTTGGGGCGTGGGTCGGGCAACCTCCTAGTATGGGCCTGCCATTGGGAGGCTTCCCCATCCTCGTGGATACGTCCGCGGGGAACGGTGGCCGAGCAATGGTTTGGTTCTGGTACGCCCCGGGCGGGATAGTAGTCGTTCCTTCGGGATACGGCTACTATGTCGGCCAGTAGCCCGGCAGGTTGGGCGGGTTTAGGATTCCTATGCCTCGACAAAAGTCGAGGATCCCGGAGTCAAGAACCCGCCCAACTTCACTCTTCGTTTTGTTTTTGGTTTTGTTTCCTCTTCTTTTATTTGGTTGTTTCGTTCTTCTTTTTATTTGGGTTTTAATTTGTTTTTGGTTTAGTTTGTTTTGGTTGTTTTCTATTTGTTTCTATCTTTTGGTCTTTCTGTCTTTTGTTTGTTTCTTCGTTTTTCTGTTTCTCGTCGAAGTCCGGGACCACACCCGTAAAAAGGAACAACATGTCATGGCTGATCGGAAAAAGAAGTTACCCCAGGGAGGTACCGGTCGTTCAACGATCGGAGAATCCTCCTCCACCGCACCGGATTTGCCGGGGGTGGACTGTCCCACGTATTCTGGGGGGGACACGACCAGCGCTGAAGAGATGAGGAGGGTTATGATGAGAAGGGTCGAGATCCTGGATGAGCTGGAGGTTCTCGACGCACTTGATAGGGAGTCGCAGATGGACTCTGAGCGGACAGGTTCGTCGCTGTCAATAAGATCTGGAGACAGCCTTGGGTTGGCTCGAGGGAGGACCTCGCCACCCAAGAAACACCGCAAGAGGAGGATCATCGAGAAGCGTCGGGAGTTGGACTCCGACGATGATGAGGTGGACCTGGTGGAGGTTGCCTCGACGGGGTCTAGGTCGAACCGGTCCAGGGGCCAGCAATCGACCAAAAGAGGAGCGCGGACAGCCACGCCGTCGTCCCGCATGGAGACTGAGGCTTCGGCGTCCGAAGCGGAATCCCCGGGACTGCGGCTGCTATCTGCCGAGAGTCCGAAGGGGACTACATGCTGGGATCCGACGAACTCGGAGACAAAGTAGAGGACGGTGCCCGCCAGGTACTAGACGCCGTGAGAAAGTCCGGCAACCTGAAGGGCACAATAATCCGGGACATAAAAGTCGCCATCGGTGTCATCCGCTCGGCTTCCAAGACCCTGAAGCTGAGGTCCGGGTCTTCTGAGGAGGACGCCCTCAGGAGAGAAGTCCGCAAACTTCATGCCGAACTGGAGGACGTGAAGGCTATGAAGGCGGCTATGCTCAAGGAGTCCGTGGAGGAGCGGAAGAAATTCCGCCAGCTCCAAATGGCGTCTCAATCCTCCGCCGCGTTGGCTGACGAGCTGGCCTCGCTGAAAGCGGAGCGAGAGAAATGGGAGCGGCAAGAGCGGGAGAGTGTCCTGAAGCTTGAGGACCTGAAGAAGCAGAACGCTCTAGACCGCCTTGCGCTCCAAAAAGCCCTACAAAAGGTAGAGGAGCTGAAGATTGCGGCCGAGCTCCCGCCGGTCGTAGTCACGGGAACGACAGCGGCTGCGCCGGAAGGTGCCCCGCCTCGGACCCTTAAAGAGGACGCTGAAGACCGGATAATCCGGCGAGTAGGCGAAATGATGGACAGCCGCTTCGCCGAGATGGAAGAGCGGATCTCGGCGAAGAGGAAACGGCCCCCAAAGATCAGGGGTACGCCTACTGCCGGACCATCCGGTCCTAGGACTGACAGGGCCCCGCAACGAGAGCCCAGTGGCGAACACGTCCCACAACCGTCGACCTCGGCAGAAAACGCGGAGGGCTGGTCAACGGTTGTGCGACGCGGTAAGCGTAAGGGTGCTGGCGCAAGCCAGACAGCTCCCACCAATACGCCACCAAAGAAGGGGCCACGCGGCGGCCAAACGCAGGAACCGCAGCGGAAGAAGAAGCCCGCGCGGAAGGTGAAGGCGCGTCCCCCTCGGTCGTCGGCTGTGGTCCTGACCATAGGTCCGAGAGCCGAGGAGAAGGGCGTCACCTATAGGTCGGTGCTCACCGATGCGAAGGCCAATATCTCATTGGCCCAGCTCGGTATCACCGACCTTAGGTACAGAGTGGGAAGGACTGGGGCCCGTATCCTCGAAGTCCCCGGATCAGACACAGGCGACAAGGCGGACGCGTTGGCTGCCAAAATAGAGGAGGTCCTGCCCGAGGACGTTCGGGTCACGAGACCTGTCAAAACGGCCGAGCTCAGGCTCGTCGACCTGGACGACTCGGTGTCGGTAGCCGACGTGGTGGTCGCAATCATGCGGGACGGGGGGTGCCGGGAGTCCTCGGTGAAAACCGGGGAAATCCGGCGCAACCCGCAGGGTACGGGCTCAGTCTGGGTGCGGTGTCCTGTGGCCGCCGCCAAGAAGTTGGCCGATGCCGGTCGGCTCAAGATCGGTTGGGTGATGGCGCGGGTTCAACCTTTGGACCCAAGGCCGCAGCGGTGCTATCGCTGCTTGCTCACGGGTCACGTGGGCCTGCGATGCACCGCTGAGGAAGACAGCAGCGGAATTTGCTTCCGCTGCAGCGAGCCCGGCCACAAGGCCGCACGGTGCGCCGCGCCATCACCGAACTGTCGGTACTGTGCCGCGGCGGGTCGCAAGTCCGACCATCGAGTGGGCGTCACAAGCCTGTGTCGCCCGCCAAAGGCCCGAGCCGCGGCACGGGCCACAGGTGGGGGGGGAGTCGATGGACACCTGAGCAATCAGGTGGGCATCGACTCCAGACTTGACCCTAGGGTGGAGGATTGTTAGGGCAATCCGAAGCTCACCGGGGAGGCATTAGGGTCTGGAGGTGGCGTGCAGAGACTGTTCCCTGCACGCCTAGATGGAGGTCCCTTCGATGGGAACCATGCCGGTGGTCTTGGTGAATGCTTTGCGTATCCCATGGCCACGGCGATTATGTCGAGGAGGAACAGTCGTCAGGTTTTTAGCAGGTAGGAGTCCGGCAGTATCCATTCTTCCCTAAGGGAATGGTTCTCCATGATGGATTTTCCTGACGGAAAAAAAAAAAAAAAAAAAAAAAAAAAAAAAAAAAAAAAAAAAAAAAAAAAAAAAAAGGTTAGGTTAGGTTAGGTTAGGTTAGGTTAGGTTAGGTTAGGTTAGGTTAGGTTAGGTTAGGTTAGGTTAGGTTAGGTTAGGTTAGGTTAGGTTAGGTTAGGTTAGGTTAGGTTAGGTTAGGTTAGGTTAGGTAAGGTTAGGTTAGGTTAGGTTAGGTTAGGTTAGGTTAGGTTAGGTTAGGTTAGGTTAGGTTAGGTTAGGTTAGGTTAGGTTAGGTTAGGTTAGGTTAGGTTGGGGCGTGTGGTCGGGCAACCTCCTAGTATGGGCCTGCCATTGGGAGGCTTCCCCATCCTCGTGGATACGTCCGCGGGGAACGGTGGCCGAGCAATGGTTTGGTTCTGGTACGCCCCGGGCGGGATAGTAGTCGTTCCTTCGGGATACGGCTACTATGTCGGCCAGTAGCCCGGCGGGTTGGGCGTGTTCGCGGTTCCCATGCCTCGACAAAGTCGAGGCTGCCGGAGCCGGCGAACCCCCCCAACTTTTCTTCGTTTTTATTTTTGGTTCGTTTCTTCTTTTGTTTTCGGTTTGTTTCGTCTTCTTTTTGTTTTATTTCAATTATTTTGGTGTTTATTTGTTTTGGTTATTCTCTGTCTGTTTCTATCTTTTGTCTTTCTGTCTTTTGGTTTATTTTTCTCTTTCCTTTTCGTCGTCGTTGGCGGGAGTTCGGGACCACACCCGTAAAAAGGATAGCAATGAAAATGTCTGATCGCAAAAAGGAATTACCCCAGGGAGGTACCGGTCGTTCAGCGACCGGAGAATCCTCTTCCACCGCACCGGATTTGCCGGGGGTGGGCTGTCCCACGTCTTCTGGGGGGGACACGACCAGCATTCAAGAGCAGTATAGGGAGATGATGACGAGACGTGTTGAGGCCTACGAAGAACTAGAGGCGCTCAAGGCGATAGAGATGGAGGCACAACTGGACTCCGAGAGGACTGGATCCTCGCTGTCTATAAGGTCGAAGACAGCCTTGGGCTGGCGAGGGGAGTACCTCGCCGCCCAAGAAACACAGGAAAAGGCGAATTGTGGAGAAGCGTCGGGAGCTAGACTCCGACGATGACGACGAGGTCGACCTGGTCGAGGTTTCCTCGGCTGGGTCTAGAACTGGTCGAGTCAGAGGAGGAATGCGAACGGCCACACCCGGATCGCGTATGGAGACGGAGGTTTCAGCATCCGAAGCCGAAGCCGAGTCCTCCGGGTCTGGGGCTCTTGCAGCCATAAGAGCGACCGAGGATGACCACATGCTGGGTTCCGACGAGCTTGGGACCAAAGTTGGGAATAGTGCCCGTCAGGTACTCGAAGCAGTGAAGAAATCGAGGAACCTGAAGGGCACTATTGTCAGGGAGATAAAGAGCGCAGTCTATGCGATCTGTTCGGCGGCGGACGTTCTAAAGGCGAGATCGGGCCCCAACTCCGAAGAGGACTCCCTCAGGAGAGAGGTCCAAAAACTGCGCGCAGAGCTCCACACCGTACAGGAGATGAAGAGGGCCATGTTAAAAGAGGCCGTGGAGGAGCGGAAGAAATTCCGGGAGCTACGCATGGCGTCGCAATCTTCTGCCGCGCTGGCTGATGAGCTGGCAGCCCTAAAGGCAGAGAGAGAGGGGTGGGAACGGCAAACGCGGGAGAGCGTTCAGAAGCTGGAGGAGTTGAAGCAACTGAACGCTCTAGACCGACGCGCCCTTCAGAAGGCCTTGCACGAGGTGGAGAGGCTGAAGACTGCGGCTGAGCTCCCTGCAGTCGTAGTTGGCGGAACGGCGGCGGCTGCGCCGGGAGGTACCCCGCCCCGAGTCCTAAGGGAGGATGCCGAAGACCGGATTATCCGGCGAGTAGGCGAAATGATGGAGAGCCGCTTCGCCGAGATGGAAGAGCGGATCTCGGCGAAGGGGAGACGGCCTCCAAAGGTCAAAAGTGTGCCTACTGCCGGATCATCCGGTCCAGGGACTAACAGGGCCCCGCAACGGGAGCCCAGCGGCGGACGCGCCCCACAGCCGTCAACCTCGGCAACAAATGCGGAGGGCTGGTCGACGGTTGTGCGACGCGGGAAGCGGAAAGGCGCTGGCGCAAGCCAGGCAGCTCCCGCCAAAACGCAGCCTGCGAAGGGGCCACGCGGCGGCCAAACCGCAGAGGAACCGCAGAGGTCCAAGAAGAGGAGGAAGGTGAAAGCACGCCCCCCTCGGTCATCGGCAGTGGTCCTGACCATGACGCCGGGAGCCGAGGCGAGGGGCGTCACCTACAGGTCGGTGCTCACCGAGGCGAAGGCCAAAATATCTTTGGTCCCGCTCGGTATCACCGACCTGAGGTTCAGAGTCGGAAGGACCGGGGCCCGTATCTTAGAGATTCCCGGCACCAACACAGGCGAGGCAGCGGACGCATTGGCTGCCAAAATTGAGGAGGTCCTGCACGAGGACGTCCGGGTCACGAGACCAGTCAAGTCGGCTGAGCTCCGGATCGTTGACCTGGACGACTCGGTGTCGGTAGCCGATGTAGTGGTCGCAGTCATACGCGAAGGGGAGTGCCGGGAATCCGCGGTGAAAACCGGGGAGATCCGACGCAACGCGCAGGGTACGGGCTCCATCTGGGTGCGGTGTCCGGTGGTCGCCGCGAAGAAGTTGGTCGAGGCCGGCCGACTGAGGATAGGGTGGATGGTGGCGCGGGTGCAGTCCTTGGACCCGAGGCCGCAGCGGTGCTATCGCTGCTTGCTCACAGGGCATGTGGGCCTGCGATGCACCGCCGAGCAAGATAGCAGCGGAATATGTTTCCGCTGCAGCGAGCCCGGCCACAAGGCCGCACGGTGCGCCGCGCCATCACCGAACTGTCGGTACTGTGCCGCGGCGGGTCGCAAGTCCGACCATAGAGTGGGCGTCACGAAGCAGTGTCGCCCGCCTAAGGCCCGCGCCGCCGCGCAGGCCACAGGTGGGGGGAGTCGATGGACACCTGAGTAAAATCAGGTGGGCATCGACTCCATATTTGACCCTAGGGTGGAGGATTGTTAGGGCAATCCGAAGCTCACCGGGGAGGCATTAGGGTCTGGAGGTGGCGTGCAGAGACTGTTCCCTGCACGCCTAGATGGAAAGGTCCCTTCGATGGGAACCATGCCGGTGGTCTTGGTGAATGCTTTGCGTATCCCATGGCCACGGCGATTATGTCGAGGAGGAACAGTCGTCAGGTTTTTAGCAGGTAGGAGTCCGGCAGTATCCATTCTTCCCTAAGGGAATGGTTCTCCATGATGGATTTTCCTGACGTGAAAAAAAAAAAAAAAAAAAAAGGTTAGGTTAGGTTAGGTTAGGTTAGGTTAGGTTAGGTTAGGTTAGGTTAGGTTAGGTTAGGTTAGGTTAGGTTAGGTTAGGTTAGGTTAGGTTAGGTTAGGTTAGGTTAGGTTAGGTTAGGTTAGGTTAGGTTAGGTTAGGTTAGGTTAGGTTTTTTTTTTTTTTTTTTTTTTTTTTTTTTTTTCCTACTTGGCCTACCTCCCCACCGCTGTTTACAACAGGGTGGGCCGTCGTCTAGCTAGGGTCTTATGCTAGGGGGTACAGCCAAGGAAACACACTTAAGCCCGGATGTGAAATTCCAGGTTTTTTACATTTTCTTTATTAGACACATAACTTTCTTATTTACTACACTTAAACCTAGAGGAGAACTTAATTAGGGATTTACATTTCTAAGGGTTATCTATTTTGTTTTTGTTTACATACTACTATTTTAGCCTATTTTATTTCTTACTTATCTAATACAATTCTTACTATTACTATTATTCTTTTTATTACTTATATCTATTGCTTATCTATGACTGTATATCCACTATACACCTAGATACAGCTTTACTTATCGCTGTTTATGTTTGATACCTTGTTTATTATTTCTGTTGCGTACTTTAAAAACTTTTCTCTGTGCTCTTTATGCTTTATAATTTCCTTGTAGTTTTCTGTTTTTATTTCGATTCCTAGTTCTATTTCTAAGTCCATTCTTTTCCTTCCAAAGCGAGGGCATTGTGACATAATGTGTAATAGTGTTTCGGGTGTGTGCTGGTCACATGGGCACGACGGATTCTCGCGGCACCGAAAACGGTGCAGATACGCTCGGAATCCGCCGTGTCCCGTGAACAGCTGGGTGATGTATTTGTCTGCGGTGATTTTGCCGACGACCCTGTACGCATCGGCCGCGCTCGGGAAGAAGAGTTTTGTTACGGAAGCAGTCTCGCCAGACTGGTACCGCCTATCCCATTCGGCAATCGTCCGATCCCGGATCAGACGTTTGGCGAATGAGACCGGACACCAGTCGTAGTCTGACCTCCTCTTCGACTTCAGGGCCGCTTCCTTGGCGAGATGGTCCGCCCTCTCGTTTCCTTCCCACCCCGCGTGTGCCTTAATCCAATAGATGTTTATTGTTTTCCCGTTTTGTTTACACTGAGTGTGCCTTCTTCTAAATTCTTCCGCTAGGGGGTGGGGGGCTTTCGGATTTGCAACCGTTTGCAGTGCTGCCCTGGAGTCGCTGAGAATGCCGATTGTGGTAGCAGGATGTTCTGATGCTATCCCAACCGCCCTGCTCAGAGCCAGGAGTTCCGCCTGGTAGACGGTGCAGTGTGCCGAGAGAGCAAGCTTGAGGGCCTTTGTTTCGGTCGCCCTGTTCCATACCGACAGAGCCGCACCGACCCGGCCCTCAATCTTGCTCCCATCGGTGAATATTCTTATTTCGCAGTCTTGTTGCGCTGTTTTATATTGTTCCTCGTCTACCAGGTCCCGGAACTCCAGCCTCCCCTGCTCGGCCGGATGGGGCTTGTCTGCCGCTGGCGTCATCCGTTCGACATCCCTGTCTCCCACTAGCCCATCGGCCCTCCCCCTCCTCGCCTCGTACAGTGAGGCAGCCTCACGTATACGTAGGTCTAGAGGGAGAATTCCTGACAGTACCAGTGCGGAGTTCAGGGACACCGTGCGGTAAGCCCTGCAGATTTTTTGGGCGAAGCCCCTCTGCACCACGCTCAGCTGCTTCCGGAACTCTATCTTCGTCACCGATTCCGACCACGCGCTTGCCGCATACATGATTATCGGCTCCACCACCGCTGTGTATATTGTCCTCGTAACTTCTGGGTGCAGACCCCAGTTCACCTTTGCCGCCCTGGCCAGCTGTTTGTAGATGGCTATCGCCTTCTTACAAACAGCAGCCATGTGGGCGTTAAAGGTTAACCGGTGGTCGATGGTGAGTCCCAGAAGTTTGACACTTTCGGTCATGCCTATGGCGACCCCGCCCATGCTCAGACGTGGTGTGTCGTATTTCAGCTTGCGTGTGATTAGCATCGCACATGTTTTGTGCGGTGCGAATCGCAGCCTGCTAACGACACCCCACTTCCGAACATGTTCGAGGGCGGCATTTGCACGACTTTCAATGTCGAGGGCCGTCCACCCATCAAATACCAGCGCGACATCGTCCGCGAACGCTTGGCAGTAGACGCCTTGATGTTCTAGCTGTCTCAATAGGGGGTCTAGGAGGACATTCCACAATAGTGGTCCCCCTATCGAACCCTGCACACATCCTATCTCCGTTTGACGCGTTGCCCGTGCTCCAGCATACCTTACTTCGACTGCCCTGTCCCTCAGGTAGCTATCGATTACTCGTCTCAGATTTACCGGGCATTTTTCCTCAGCCAGCCGGACCCTTATCATCGGCCACCAAGCGCTGTCGAAGGCGCCCTCTATATCCAGGGATATTAGCACTATCATCTTTTTCTCATGGAGTTTGCTTCTGATGTGACTCATTAGATTATAGAGGGCGTCCTCGGCACTGCGCTGGGGCATGAATCCGTACTGGCGAGTACTAATCCTTGGCAACAGGTGAAATCTGAGACGGGCGACCAGCATCTTCTCGTACACCTTCCCCAAAACCGGTAACAGTCCTATTGGTCTGTACGACTTGGGGTCTGTGTACGAGGTCTTGCCTGGCTTCCTGAGGATCACGACAGTCGCCTCCTTCCATCTTTTAGGAAAAAGCTGCAGCACCAAGCACTTATTCAGCAGGGCTAGGAAGTATGCAGGGTTACCGCCAATCGCTCTCGCACAGATGTCCGCTGTGAACCCATCCGAACCTGGGGCTTTCTTTGGGTTGAAGGACTCAACCGACGCTTCTAATTCCGACATCGTGAAGGGGGGGTCAGCAGCAATATCCTCCCTGCAGTTTATCTTTTCTGCTTTCTGCCTTATTTCTTTATGTGTTTCAGTGTCCGCCTGTTTGTTATCTCCAGGATAAAACCTCCGTGCAAGTAGATCGGCTGACCCCTGCGCGTCCAGTATTTTGTCTCCCTCGACCAACATTACGTCTTCTTCCCTAGCCCCTGTCCTACCTATTACCCTATATATGCCCTCCCACATTCCCTCTCGCTCCTGCTTTTCACAGAATCCCCTCCAACTCTCGACTTGTGCTGTTTTTATGGCCTCATGATATTTTTTATTTTGTTTCAGGTAGAGATCCACTACAGCAGCCCTCTGCGACGGCTGTGCGTTTCTGATTCGGCGCCTCCTGGTGACGACCTCACGCTTCATCTTCGTGAGATCGTCCGTCCACCACGGTATGGTAAGTGTGTCTTTGTGTTTTTTGTGTGGTATCGCTTGTGTGCATGCTTGTGTTATTGCTTCCGTGTATTGATCAATGGCGTGTTCGAGTTGTGAGTGTTGTGTAACTGTTTCGAGTTCCTGTGGTGTCATGTGTGTGTCTTGCATAATTTGGGCCAATTTCTCATGAAATTGGCTCCAATTTGCTTTCTTTGTGTTGTAAATGCGTGTGGTTCGTGTTATCTCTGTTCCTTTTGGCTTTGTTAAGTGTACGTGGAATGTGATACCGTTGTGGTCGGAGCTGGTTAGAGAGTCATCTACTCTCCAACCAGTCACCAGGTTTAGTGCCTCCTCAGTGCACGCCGTCACATCGACGTAGCTACTGTAGTGTTTCCCTCCTCTCCATGTGTCGAAAGTTGGGGAGGATCCTGCATTAAGCACGTTCATTCCTGACTCGCATATAAGCCCGCGCATCAGCTCGCCCCTTCGGTCCTCGAGGAGGCCGCCCCACCAGATGCTCTTCGCGTTAGAATCTCCACCAATGATCAGCCTGTCGGTCCCCAGCCTATCCCTGATTCTCCCTAGCTGCTCCAGGTAAGGCTCTATGGGTTTGTTTGGTTCGAAGTAGAAGGACACAAACGCCATATTCCAGTTCCCAGTACGGACGCCCACCACCACGATGTTGTTTGTGGTGAGTTCCGGGTGTTGGGTGACCTGAAGGCCTCCATCAAACACTATGATGGCGGCCTTCACGCCACCCTCGCCATCCGTCCCGGGAGACTGAAATACTCTGGCTCCTCTGCGTCCCGCTACCCTCCCCTTCCCCCCCACATAGGGCTCCTGGAGCAATGCTAGTGAGGCCCTACGGCTGGCGGCCTCCATCAGCAGTTCACTGGTGGCTGTTCTACTCCTTTGCAGGTTTGCTTGGAGCACCAGGTGTTTTCGGGCATTCCCCTCGGTGACCTCAGCAGTACGCTACCGATGCCCGGGCTAACGAGTCCCATCTTTTCCTCACCGGACATACATCGTTGAAGGCCGTGTGGTGCGGGTCCTCTACTTCTGCCAAACGGCAGTTTATACACGTGGGCGTCGCCCCCACTATACGGTCGGTACACTCCGCTGCATGGTGCAGGCCCCCGCAGTAGCTGCACAGGTCAGCGGTATCTTTACAGTACCGCTTACTGTGACCGTACCCCAAACAACGGGTGCACTGCACCAAGGGGGATTGATCCTCTACGCGGACCCTTTGGAGGTCAATGTGTAGTTTCTCCTCCCCGAGTGCCCTTCTCCATACAGTGGGGGAGACGCTCAATACGATATGGTTGGTGTGTGGGTTTCTAGCCTTCTTCCTATATTTTATCATCACGCGGCCCTCCTCTCCGTTGAGGCCATCAAAGACCCCCCGGTTCTGATTCCGGAGCGCCATCAGCACCTCTCCATCCGAGTGCACTTTGATGACGTCCCTCAGAATCAGAAGCGGATCTCGGTTTTTGATGTCCTCGACGGTGAGGCCCTTCCCTGCCTTGCTGATCCTCTCCTTTATTTTTGCCCTATCTGCTTCCTTGACACAACCCACAATCACCTTCCTATCCTTAGCTTTCCTCACCCGCTCCACACGAACCCAACCCTCTTTCGCATCCACCGTCTTCCTGAGCTTTTCCAACACCTCCTCCGCCGTATCCTCCTCATCTGTCGATGCTATCACCACCGAGTGCAGCGTACCTCTCTCTACTACTCCTTTCCCTTTCCCGGTGGCTGCAGCTACCTCGGCGTAGGAGGCGTGGCTTACCCTTTCTTCCTTATCCCTTTCATCCCTTTCTTCCATACTCTTCCGTATCCCTTCCATTCTGTCCCTATTCTCCCTTAAAATTTTGTTGTTGTCCTTTATCCCTTCCAAAATGCTTTCTAATTTCCTATCAATTTCCCCGTCTATTTTTCCCTTTTCCGTATTCTCCCTTTCTACCTGTTTAATTTCTACTATTTTCCCTTCTATCTTCCCGTCATTTCTAAGTTTCTCGATTTCCGCTTCCGCATCCTTTATCAGGCTGTACAACCTCTCCACCTGCACGGCCGTATCGTCCTTTAATTCCCTCTTCAAATTTTTGAAGAGGGCTAAATTGCTTTTTGCCTTGTTGTGGCATATCCTAGCTTCTTCCAGTCTAGTCCTGGGTCTAATTACTTTTGGCGCTGTTTTTGCCTCAATTTCTCCTATGCTACGGCGGACACTCGTGTTTCCACTGCTAAGTTCTTGTGGAGGAGTGATTGTGCTGGCCCTCCTGGTCGGTCTTTGCGGAGTCCTAATTCCAAACATTTTGATGGGTGGACAAAGTGTGTCTTGTTTAGCGTTATGTGCCCTCCCGGACTGTGTGTTTGTGTATACTCAGGACCTGTATAGGGGGTTCTGAGTATGTGAACCTCGCTTTGGGAGTCAATATGTTTTATTGTCAATATAGATTTTTTAAAATATATGCACCGTACAATGGTTTTTTAAGATAATTTTATAATGAATTTTTTAGAATGAATTTTAAGATGAATTTTATTTATATTATTTATTAGTCTTAATTATGTACTCGTCTTCTATACCTAGTGCCTGTAAATGGGGTCGCTAGGTATATGTCTGTCTGTACTAAGTCCCTTCCTAACAATTTGTATATATTTATTTAAATAACACTATACTACAATAAGCAACGCAGTAGTATAACAGTGTATAGCGGTATACAGTTTTATTTTCAATATTATATTATATTCTTATTTCTATTTTATCCTCTTTCACTTTTTGTTTACAATTTTACTTTTTGTTTTACCACTAGATTTTTCAAGTAACAATATTTAACTATTTTACACAAAGAACTTTACTTTATTGTACTAAGACAACCTTTATTTATCTATACTATTATAATCTTTAGTTTATATCTATCCTATATTTTATACTACCTATATTAGAAATATCTGAAATAAAATACAATTTTATTTTCAATATTTCAATTTCCTAATCTTACTAATATATCGTGTTTATACACTTTTTATTTATTTATACTGTATACTACTATTTAATGTTTTTAAGAAAGAGCGACTTATCTACTAGTTATATTTTACTTATTTTACTTTTACAATTTTAGTTTTATATATTATGTATTGTAGTTTTTATATGTGTTTATTTATATATTTATTTACTAGTTTATTTCTGTATACAGCAATCTATGTAATAAGACAAGTATTACGTGTGTACAGTGCTATATAGTCTATTTTTAGTTTCCTAATTTTACACAGTTATATTTACTATATCTAACAGACAATCTGAAAAGATACTTAAAGCTACTTATATATATTTTACAGTATATTAATGAATATACTTATCCTATACGATGTACACATACAATATATTGTACAATTTATTTTTAAAAGATTCCCTATATTTATTCCAGAAAGGGCAGCGATTTTCTGAAATCTATCAGGGTGGTCTTTTTGGTCTTGCTGAGACGAATCAAACAAGCCGTCATACAAGTCTGTAGTGCCTCCAGGGGCCAAGTTAGCTTTAGGGGGGTAAGGCCCTAATGTCACGGGTGAGGGGGGGGTTTTACTTTGGTGTGCAAGCACGGTATAGAATAACTACTCAGTATGTATATGCGTGCACTAATGAATTTTTATGGTGATTTTGTATATATTCTATATTATTATTATTTTAGCCTTTTATAGATAACTTCTCAATTAACTTTTATATAGTATGGTTGACAGGGTGTAATTGGGGTATGGGGTGTTTGGGAGGGAGAGGAAATATTTCACTATTTTGTTTTTATATGTTTTAATGTTTATATTGAAGGAATTTTCTTTATAATGTTAATGTGGTGTGGGCTCTCAACAACGTATTTGAGTCGTATCTCTGTATCTATTTTTATATTAATAATTCGTGTATGTAACTTTATAAATATTTTTGCACAAGGGGATATCGCGATATGGTTTAGGTTTACTATGGGGGGTGTTGGGGGGGTCTGTTTTCAATATGTTTTTAGCTATTATATAGTCTATACTCAGTTATTTTAATATTTTGTTCAAATCTATGTCAAACTTTATTTTATTTCTATGTTTCTTTTGCCTTTTATTTTTATACTATAATCCTGTTTTATGATTTATTTTGTGTGTTATTTATAATTTTTATCAAAAAGAGAAGAGAGAGATTATATCTGTGTTCGTTCTACTAACTTATATAATTTCCGTCTCGTATGTATTTATGTTGCTTTGTCCTAATTAGTTACACGTATTTTTACTTTTATTTATTTTTAGGATCGACTTCTATGTATATATATTTATATATTTTTAGGGTACATATATTATTGTGTTAAAGTTATTTACTCTGGCTATATTCCGATGGTCGCTGCGGCCGCGCGCCGTGCGCCGCGTCTGTATGTATGAGTCGCGTCTACAGGGACCGCCTATGGATGTGTGCGTGACGTATACGTCCGTGTCTATGCAGGGGTATGGTGTACTTACGGCTTATTGTATTTGTATGATATACGAGAAGTGTTTTAATTTTAGTGCATAGGTATGTGAATGTAATTTAGAATAAGTTTTTAGCTTTTAGGTTTAGTAAAGTTTGAATTTTTTAATGTAGTGAGATGAATGAATTTTATATAATTTTTAATTTAACTTTATTGATTAATTTTTGTTTTCTATATTTTTATTTTATAATTCTAATGGATTATATGGTTTATTTAATGTAATTAACTTTTAAATTTTTATTAGATGTACATATATTGTGTTATGAATTTAAATTTGAATTTTTAATATCTATTTTTAATGAGTTTTTAAGTTTGTGTATATATAGCGTATATGAATTTTAATTTTATTAATATTGGTCTTATACCTTGATATAGTAATTTAATATGTGTAAATAACTTCAATATAAAAGACTTTTTAATTTTTATCTAAATCACTTATTAACTTTCTATTTCAACCTTGCTATAATCTTATTTACACAACTTAGCCCTTTTATTTATTTCCTTATATCACACGATAGTCTATAAGGAGTTGTTTCCTACTATTCTGTAAGGCGTCAGAGGGGCGGGGCTAGCGGGGAGGGAGGGCTGTAGCCGCGGTCGGTCGGCCGCCTGAGTTTGAGTGCGCGCGAAAGAGACAGCTGCGCGCCGTGACGTCACGGTACACCGGCCGGTCGCTCGGTCTAGTCGCCGTATATATACAATAACAAACCCACACGCAGCGTCTGTCTGTGCGTAGGAATTTATTTTATATTTTCTATGTAAGTTTCGGATATGTATTGATTGTATTTGACTTGAGTTTATAATTTTATATGTTTATACAATATTTATTTTTCACCGATCTATTAATTTTAATTTTTTAATACTGTTAATCTAATTTTTATATGTATTTATTTAATTGTATATCTACGATGTGACCAGCTTAATTAATTTTATATAAGGGACAATATTACGTTTTACTACTTGAATACACTAATGAATACTACTTATACTTTACTTATTTAATATATTTTAATTTAACTTTGTAATCTATTTCTATACTATGATAAGTTCCTATTATGCAATTTTAACTTCAATATTTTTCGCGTAATATTTAAACTGGCCGCCCGGTCCGCGGTATAAGTTTATACTATAGAGTCCGAGAGGTGAGGTAATGCCGCCCGGTGTGCGGGAGGGGTTTTTGTGTGCCGGCTATGGAATGTCTCGCCACAAGTCTAGTGGACTGTCTGCGAGGGAGTGTAAGGAGTGAGGTAGGGCCGCGGGGGGGAAGCACTCGGTCTTCAACTATTCAATGCTTACTTGTTAGGGTTCCTCAATAAAATTATTAATTGGGTCTTCGGGTATTTTTGTATTTACTTATTTAATTTTAATTATATTGAATTTTTAAATCTGTATATATAATGTATTAAGGAGATTTATTTTTATTTTTAACTTCCGGGGTTTTATTTTACTTTTATGTATATATTTTTACTATGCTATTTTTATGCTTTTTAATGGATTATGAGATATGTTGTACAAAGTTTATTTATTATTTAATTTATATTTATCAAACTATAATGAATTTCTGCTCTATTTCTGTTTTTATATCTGAGTTAGACTGTCCGCCTAGGCCAATAGCTTAACTCAGACTTTAATTGTAAGGGAGGATATTTACTTTATCTATTTATGATGTCAATACTTTAATTTGTATATAGCAGTTTTCAATATTTATTTTCCTATAAAAAAAAATTTTTATTTGAATATTATTATTTTATTTGAGGAACGGTTCGGTCTTGACTGTGTTTTGTTACGGTCTGTTGGTCGCAAGGAATGTCTGCCGCGGCAATGCGGGCCGAGGTGGGTCGCGGGGCGGGGGACGCTCAGTCTCACTCTACTCACTCGACTCTGTTCGCTTGTTAGGGTTCCTTAGTAAATGTGATAAATGTTTATTTATTTTTATTTAGTATTTTATTTATTCGCCTGTGATGTTTGTATGTTACTATATTTGTTGTAGTTTTGTTTATAGTATGTAGCGAGGGTTTATTTTTGTATTTGCTTTCCGGGTATTTTTGTTTTATATTTTATATATAGTATTTGGGTATATATTTTTATTTTTGTTTTAATACTTTTAAGATTTTTGTATAATGGAATTTTGGAATGAGGGCTATGTAATCTGTATCAATGAAATCCAGGTAGAATAATCCTATGTTCTGTGATCTGCCTAGTCCGGTTGTCTAATTTCTATTTCCGTATATTAAGTATTTAATTTTTTATTTATATGTTAACTATAGGGATGATTTATTTACTATTTAGTATATTTGTTAGTTTTTCTTCTATGTTTTACGATGTTTCAATTTTTTATTTTATATTAATTTTAGGGTTTTATTTTAGTTGGTGGTTGTTATTTTGATAGGTATATGGAGAGCTAGATATATATATATATATATAGGTCTTATTTATGATTATAGTCTTTGCCTTGTATGATGTTATTTTTTATATTCAATTCCTATATCAAAAAATTTTTATTTTAAATATTAATATTTTCTTATAAAACGGTTCGGTCTTGGCTCGTTTTTGCTCCGGTCTCTTGCTCAATGGAATGTCTATCGCAGGTATACGGATCGAGGCGGGTCGCGCGGCGGGAACGCCCACTCTCACACCACTCACTCTCTCCGTTTGTTTATTAGGGTTCCTTAGTAAATTTGGTAAAGGTTTATTTATTTTTATTTGATGTTTTGTTTATAATTGTTAATATAAGTTTCAGATGTACTTTTTATTTTAATCTTATTTTTATATGTAAAAGGGTTTATTCTGTTTTTTGTTTTCCGGATGTTTTTATTTTATATATAGTATAGGGTGTATATTTTGTTTTTATTTTTAATATCTTGAAATTTTTGAGTAATAGAATAATGGAATAAGGGGCTATTTCGTCTATATAAACTAAATCTGGATAGATAATTTCTTATATTTTGTATTGATTTCAATGATTTGCCTAGGCCCGTTGTCTATTTTCTATTTCTGTATATTTAGTATTTTATTTTTGTTTGTTTATTAACTGTAGGGATAATTTATTTATTATTTAGGATATTTGTTGGTGTTTTTCTTCTATATTTTACGATTTTTAATTTTTATTTTGTACTAGTTTTTAGAGTTTTATTACAGTTAGTGATTATTATTTTAACTGGTATATGAAGAGCTAGGTGTGTATATATAGGTATTATTTATGATTTTAATTTTTTACTTGTTTTACAATATTTAGTCTCTATATGAAATTTTTATTTTAAATATTAATATTTTCTTAGAAAACGGTTCGGTCTTGACTCGTTTTTTGCTACGGTCTATTGAACACAAGGAATGTCTGTAGCGGGTATACGGACTGCGGCGGGTCGCGGGGCGGGAGTCGCCCGATCTCACTCCACTCACTCTACTCCGTACACTTTTAGGGTTCCTTGGTAAGTTTAATAAAGGTTTACTTATTTTTATTCGATAATTTTGTATATTACTACTATGAGTTTTAAATATATTTGTTTATTTTGTTTTTATATATAGTATATAAAGTGGGCTTATTATATATATTATGTTTATTATTTCCGATTATTTTTATTTTAGTATTAGGGTGTATATTTTTGTTTTTATTTCAATATTTTTATGATTTTGGATAATGGAATAATAGGATAGGGAGCTATGTAGTCTATATTAATCAAATACAAGTAGACAAACTCTTATATTTTATATTAATTTCGATGATTTGCCTAGGCCGGTTGTCTGATTTTTTGATTTTCGAAATAGTATTTAGTTTTGTTTTGTATATTAACTATAGGGATGTTTTATTTTATTACTTAGAATATTTGTTAGTGTTTCTTCTATATTTTACGACTATGTTTTAATTTTATATTTTATATTAATTTTAGGTTTTTATTGTAATTGATGAATTATATCGTAACAGGTATAGTAAGATCCAGATGTGTATATATAGGTTTAGTTTTGAATAGCTATGATCTGCCTAGGCTAATCGAGTTTTAGATTGTATATTCTAGGTTGTAGGGGATATGTTTGTTTTATCTACTTTACTATTTTAGTTTTATAAAAATTTTTTAAAAATTTTGTTTTCTATAGTATGAAATATAATAATTAAATATTAATATTTTCTTAACGAGCGGTTCGGACTTGGCTCCTTTTTTACGGTCTATTGAATACGAGGAATTTATGAGTTCTTTGTTCGATGTCCGCAGCTGCGCGCTGTGACGTAGCTAACTGCTGCTCGAGTCTTGTTTCTCTCTATGTTTGGAGAATTTCGTTTTATTTATAGCTAGGGTTGTCACTATTGCTATATTAAAAAATTTTTATATGTTTATTATTTTAGGTTATTAAATTATTGGGATGTATTCTTTACTTATTTTATTACTTTATATTAATTATGATTACTTTGTTTGTTTATTTATTTTTAGTTTTAATTTTTCTTTTTGTATATTTCATACGTTTATCTAATTTTGGAAAGTAAGTTAGCAATTTTTATTTTATATGTAATATGTATTTGTTTTTATATTTTTACGAGGTTATGAGGTTTAGGTAGGTTTATAAATTTTTAATTTTGGGGTTTTCAATGGGGGATGGGTTTATGATTTTAGGTACTTACTAGGGATTTTTGATTACTATGTATTTATGTATTTATTTTATTAATATTTATTAATATATTTCGGTTTTTTAATTTTTGTATTTATTTACTATACAATGCAATATGTCTGTCTGTTTGTCTGTTTTACCAACTTATGGAAAGGGGGTTTTTTATTTTAATATATCTTTTTATAGAACTTTTATTTATTTATTTATTTATACGTATATATATATATATATATATATATAACATATATTTATATATTTAAATTACCGGACCAATTTTAATGCTATTATTGGTATTCGTATTAAGACTTTATGAATAGGATGGGGGTATTGAGGGTTGGGAGTTTTAGGGGGTGGGGTATGGGGTTTAGGCAAGTATGTTATTTTAATGACGTTAAGAATTTTATTTTTAAGGTAGTGAAAGTAAAAATTTTATATGTATATATAGGGGGTTGGGGGTTTAGGGGGGTGGGGTATGGGGTTTAAGTAAGTATATTTTTTATTGACGTTAGAAATTAATTCTAAATAGTGAAAATAAATGTAAATTTTTTATATATATGTAGGGGCTTGGGGGTTTAGGGGGGTGGGGTATAGGGTTTAGGTAAGTATATTGTTTTGTTGATGTTAAGAATTTAATTTTAAGGTAGTGAAAGTAAAATTTTTATATGTATATATAGGGGGTTGGGGGTTTTTAGGGGGGTGGGGTATGGGGTTTAAGTAAGTATATTGTTTATTGATGTTATGAAATGAATTCTAAATTATTGAAGTAAAAAGTTTTATATGGATATATTTTACCTATGTGTCAGCCCTACGCTGTTATTCTCTACTCTCTTATTACAACTCCTGTTAATGTTTACGTTTTACTAAGGAATTTTTATTTTGATTTTTCTCGATAACTACAAGGTATTTTTGCAAAATTCTTTCACTGAGGCTATTCTTAGAGTAAAAACTAACTATATTAAGGGTTTCTAAATTTCTAATTTTAAGGATAAAAAAGTATTTTTCGGAAATTATTTACGTAAATTTACGTAAATTTCGCTGCCCTGTCTGACTTATAACTAATTATTTAAATAACTAACTAACCTAAAAATCCGTTTTTGGTGCCGTTGGATAGCTGGAGAAATTCCCCACACTTCTGTGTAGTTGGTTTCCGCGCGCAGTTGATGGTCTTCCTGCAGGAGCTCCGGGAAGGTGCAACTTCTAGATTTTTGGGTTTTCTTGAGTTTTCTCAGCTCTGCGTTGTCCGATCTTTACGTTCAAGGTGTCTAAGTCGTTCTCCTTCCTTCCTGTATCTGGTAATATAGATGGTTTCTCTGGATTTATCGGGAACCGGGATCACTCGTTTGTATGAATTTAGGTTTTTGCGGGTTATTCCTAGTTTCTTCCCGGGGACTTCGTCTGTTTTCGCCTGAAGATGATGGGGGACGTTATTACGCAACTTTTCACACTTGAAAAAGTGGAGGTCACAGATCTCCCCAGGGAGATATTTCACTGGGAACACACTACACCACACAATTTTTGGGTTTTTTGGCTATAACTTCCACAATTTTGCTCCGATTTTCGAAATTTTTTTTTCACTATCACTTTGCTCTCGTTAGCGCGCTTATTTTGATATATCACTCACTTTTATCCGCTTTATTTGACCTATTTTTACGATTTTTCGACTGCGGAGCGCTTTGTTTTCGCTGCGTTCGCGTGGAGGGCACAAACGTGACTGGTTAGG